>NC_039362.1:129277357-129282905 GCF_003573695.1 Papaver somniferum | reverse complement strand
AGGATGAGTTGTTCAATCTTAGTATAATTTCTTTCCGCAGAATTGAGTGTCTTGCTGACGTAATAGATAGGCTGTTCTACCTTTGTATTGGTTTTGACTAATACCGCGCTGACTGCGTCCTCCGTTGCTGCTATGTACAGTGCCAAAACCTCATCAGGGTCTGGCTTCTGCAGGATCGGGATTGAGGCTAGATGTTCTTTGATTTTTTGGAATGCTTCCTCGCATTCAGCGGTCCATTCGAACCTGCTCCCTTTTTTGAGAATATTGAAGAAATGTTTGCATTTGTCCGAAGACCGTGCAATAAATCTGCCCAACGCTGCTATAGACCCATTGAGCTTCTGCACTTCCTTTAGATTCTTTGGGGACGGCATCTCTACTATGGCTTGAATCTTTGCTGGGTCTACCTCGATGCCCCTTTTTGTTACCAGATACCCGAGGAACTTCCCCGAGGTGACACCGAAAGTACATTTCTCTGGATTCACTTTCATGTGATGATGTCTCATTGCTTCGAAGATATTCCTCAGGTCCTGGTGGTGATTTTTACGCAGCTTGCTTTTGACGAGCATGTCGTCCACGTAGACTTCTAGGGTTCCTCCAATCCATGGCTTGAAGATAGCATCGACCATCCTTTGGTATGTTGCCCCTGCGTTTCGAAGTCCGAAAGGCATTCTGGTATAGCAATAAAGGCCATGTGGGGTATAGAACGCTGTGTGTGGCTGATCTTCTTCTGCCAGGGCTACTTGGTTGTAGCCAGAATGTCCATCCATGAATGATAGTTCTTCGTATCCTTCTACTGCTTCTACCAGCTGGTCTATTCTCGGTAGGGGATAGCTGTCCTTTGGACATGCCTTGTTGAGATTAGTAAAGTCGATGCATATTCTAACCCCTCCATTTTTCTTAGGAACAATGACCATGTTGGAGATCCAGGTAGGGTACTTGACTTCCTTGATAAATCCTGCGTCTAGTAGCTTCCGAAGTTCTGTTTCTACTGCCTCATGATACTCTGGAGCCACTTTTCGTATTTTCTTCCTGAACGGGGGCGTGCCCGGTTTGATGCGTAGTTCATGTTGGATTACTTTTGGATCAATCCCCGGCATATCTCCTAACTTCCAGGCGAACACATCCGCATATTCCTTAAGTAATTTGGTTAAGGAATGTTCTCTTCCTTCGTCCATGATGGTCCCGATTTTGATCATCTTCGGGTCTTCTTCCGTTCCTATGTTGATTTCCTTTACGGGTTCTACTGGTGTGAACACAGGCTTCGGGTTTCCGAGGACTGGGACGCTCTTTAATTGCTATTTAGCATGTTTCTGTTCTTCGCTGGTTGTTGAGGTACTTGTTTCCGTGCTTTGGACATTACCATCTTTCGTCAAGCCCTTTCTTGTAGTTTCCTTAAGGAACAGGTCTACGGCCTTCTCTTTCGCGGTTTCTTGATTTTTTACTCTTCGGATTTTTCGCTGCTCTTCTTGCTCATTGTTGATATGATCCTGAGTGGCCTGGCACTCTCGCGTAGTGATCCGATCTCCCTTGATCTCCATTATTCCCTCAGGTGTTGGAAATCTGAGATATTGGTGGTATGTTGCCGCAACTCCTTTGAGCTTATGTACCCATTTTCGTCCAATAATAGCGTTGTAGGGGGAAGGGGTGTCCACCACACTGAATCGGGTTTCCAGTTTTATGGGCCCTGCGTTAACCTGTAACACGATGTCTACCAAGGGCTTCGTGGCTGCTCCATTGAATCCGTAGATGGTGTGATAAGAGGTCAATAATTGTTCATCATGGAGCTTCATCCGTTTGAATGCATCATAGAATAGGACGTTTACAGAGCTTCCCCCGTCTATGAGGATCTTTTTGAGGTTACATCCAGCTACTGGTAATGTTAGGACCAAGGGGTCGTTATGGTCTTCCATATCTTCTTCGATATCCTCGGCATCGAAGATGATAGGAGATTCCATCCATTCATCGTGTTCATCCACCGCTATCCCATCGACCTTATATAACTCGCAGCGGTCTTCGAATTGCTTCCGTAACCTTTTTCCAATCTGCGCTGTGAGTGAGGGTCCTGTGGCTTCGGAACACGATATGGTGTTGATTGTTCGGTTTCCTTCCGGAAGTTGGACTGGTTTGGTTCGTTTGGATCTGTCCACGGTAACATCCTTTCGTATGTAATGTTTGAGCTCTCCCGCATCAATTAATTTCTGGATCATTATTTTAAGGTTCTTGCACTTTTCGGTCTGGTGTCCGTTGAAACAGTGATATTCACAGTAATCTTTAGACTTCTCGGATCTCGGGGGCTGCTTTCCCTTAGACCATGGCCACTCTAAGTTTTCCCTCCCTTTGATCTCTCGTAGGATACGAGCATAGCTAGCGTTGAGTTTCGTGTAAACTTGATCTTCGAATTTTCGGTCGCCTGTTCTTCGTTCATCCCTCCGTTCCTTCCTATCTTCGTGAGGTCTCTCCCCTGAGCAACTCCTTTTGGCCCCATTGGTTTGTTCCGCTGAATTGGTGCGGTGAGACCTCTGCGGATATGCCCTCGGGTTTTCCCGTTGAATTTCTTCAAGTCGAGCGTGCTTTTCGATAATTATTCGAAGATCTCCCTCTGTCTTGGGCACGCTCCCATGAATTTCAACAAATAGGGGACTCATTCGGTCTAAGCCCCATTTGTAGCAGTTGATGCTTACCACTGGGTCCACGCTACCTATGGCTTGGCAGATCTTGTGCCATCTGTTAGTGTACTCCCTCGTGGTTTCCTTGTAGCCAATTGCTAGTGAAAAGAGCTTATCCATCCCGGTGTTTACAGTCTTGTTGTACATATATGTTCTTAAGAATTTCTCTGCGAGTTGGTCGTATGAGTGGATGGAGTTTGGTGGCAGATTATCAAACCATGATAACGCCGATCCCTTCAGGCTTGACGGGAAGTATCTGCAGAGTACGGCGTCGTTCTGACCCCATCTATCTAAGACAAGGTTGTAGTACCGAATATGTGCAGCAGGGTCGCTGGATCCATCATAGCATTCGAACGTTGGGACAGGGAATTTCAGTGGAATAGGGGTGTTGGCCAAGCGATGAGTTAAGGGCGTGGAGTTAGCTTCTCTCATGACCTCTTCTAACCTTCCCCCGCCTTGTTTATTTTTTAATTGCCTGATCTCGGCCCTCATCTCATCTCGTAGTTCCTCCATTGCGCGTTGGTGCTCTAAATTCTTCGGCTCATTACCGTCTGACTCTCCATCGTCATAATCCGGGTCGGATACGCTACGTCTCCTTGTCGCGTCTTCATTAGCCGCTATGACGACTCTACAGTCTCGGTTTGGCTCTGGTGCTTTGGAGCTTGCTTCATCAAGTTGTTGGCTGGTCTTCGTGCTTAGAGCAATCCGCTCCTTTAAATCTTGATTTTCTCTGGTAACAGAGCTACAGCTTCTGCGTAAACCTGCTGGCTCTTCCTCAGTTCCTCAAGCTCAGCCATTAGTCGGTGTGATTGGTTGGACCCCTGATTGGGAGTCCCAGCGCGTGATGCTACCTCCATGGTGCCGCCCTCCTCCATGGTCTGTACTAAAGGTGGCAGGGGTTCAGCTTCGGTTGCTGGTATTTCCAAATTGGGGTGAGCGCCCCTCTGCGGTGTTAGAGCCGCCGGTATGGTTTGATTCTGATCATTTGTTAGTGGCATTCCAAAAGTTAGAAGGTGCGCGGGTTGGAATGTTCTGGATTCATGCACCCTTTCTCTTGGTTGATTAAGTTGACTCATGGCGAAGGTATTGCTAGCCTCCGCAGCCTTCGGGACTACCGCAACCTCCCCGTACTTTGTCGTTGCTGCTCTGAGAGCCGCCGCTGCAACTGAATTAGCGTTCATAGGTGAAGTGATTTCCGCAGTATCTTGCCATCGATTGGTCATTTTAGCTTTATCTCCTTTCTGCTTGCTTCGGGTGATGATCGGGGTTGTCCTGGGTGTTTCTTTTGACAAAGCTTTGGATTTTCCTGCTTCCTGCGTCTTTTCCATCACGTGCCCTTTTGTTGATAATGAAATCTCGCCGAAACTTGCCTTCTTTACTCACAATACGTTCTTTCTGCATAAGTTATTTCAAACAACAAAAACGGGAATATCCGCGTGAAGCGGGTTAGTTGGCGAAATACAATCTTCCAAGAGAGAATTAATACACGCAAGTTATAATATACGAGTTAAAGTTTTATTAAAGGAGATCCTTAGTATAAAAACTACGAAAATTGTAAATCCGACGGATTAGAACAATAACTCTTATCGAAGATAAAAGGTGGGTTTTTGAACATAATACAGTTAACGAATGATCTATACGGTCCGAGCTGATAAATCAGGGAAATCATATGCCAATTTAAAATGAAATCACAGGACAAGATAAATCTTTTACCGGGACGAAGTCCCTGTTTCTAGCGCCAAATTGTGAGCACACAAACCTGCGAGGGGGTCCGAACGCTCACAATCAATCATTATCATCTAAAGAGATTGCGATGATGATATCCTGGTGTTGATTCATTGGCTCAAAACCTTCGGGTTTATCATGGCCTCATCTAACAACTCCATGCGAGGCGTTTGCGCATGGGATATAAGTATTAAGGAAAACAAAACATATAAGTAAACATCCATGGAGCTAAATAAATGTAAAGTGCTAAAATGTAAATAAGACCAAGGTTTACGTGGTTCAGCACTAAGGCCTACATCCACGGGGTTTGTTGTTTTACTATGTTCTTCACGGTTACATGAATAGTCGAATGACTTTTGGGTTTACATGTTTCTCTCTTCTAAGTGATTAACTTACCCTTGCAATCTCTCTCTATCTCTCTCCTTCTCTCCCTGATTTTTCCGATCCCCTTTCCTCTTGGTGGAGATTGGGTATTTATAAGGTTAGAACGTGGGACCCATCTCTGAAGACCGTTGGAACCTTATCTTCTTGTGTCCTTGCGCCCATCACACGGAGGTCTGCGTTTGCCCCTTGATCCCGCAGAAGCATCCTCGCTCGTTCCACAGGTTGGTCGACACGTACACTACTCAGAGTGTTTAATGCGGGTAGTTGAGGGGTCTGCTCGTGTCAGACAAGTGTCTTCTTCCCCTGTCAGTCCGTGTCATCTAACTTTCTCTCCACCCTTGATCTTAGCTTCTCTTTTGGGGATGAGATAAAGTAACTCCTCGGGGTTTATTTGGTGTTTCGTGACGCATCATGTTTTGATGTTTTGGCCTGCATGCTTTCCACGTATCTTTTTATATACACGTGTCTGATAGTGAGATATATGTGTACACAGGTGGTGGCGGCGGCTATGAAGATGGTAATGGATACGAAGGTCGTCGTGACGGAGGTGACGGTGGTTATGGAGGTAACAGAGGAGGCGGTGGTGGCGGCTACGGTGGTGGTGGCCTTTCAAAAGGCAGATGGAGGAGTTAGGGTTTTGATTCCCTAGTTAAAATAAGAACCTTGGGGGTTTATCTTTTTTTTTTTTTTAATTAGAGTTATGTTCTGGTTCTTGTTCTTGGTAGTGTTTATGCTATTTGAGTCCTTCTCTATCTATGGGTGATGGTGTTACT